>NC_047165.1:2955678-2998178 GCF_009819705.1 Hippoglossus hippoglossus
GTAGAAATTCAAAGATGCAGTCAGTTCCTGAAAAGACGACTTTATCACATGACACCTGCAGTTTCAGGTTCGGATTAAAACTTATGCAACTGCCGATGGAATCATTGCACAAACAACTGGAAATAAAATATAGGACTATTTTGTCCAAATCAATTTATTCATTATTAAACACAAAACGCCACATTTGGTAGAATCCGAACCAGAAGAAAGAAAGAAAATTATTATAAAAATGACTTTTCCCTTTTCCGCCGCTCGGTGTTCTTATTAGAAAAATTGTATTTCATTTTCACATAAGTGGTCTAAATAAAAGCTCCTTGTTAAGTTTTACACCCTGGAGTAATTAACATGCTTCTCAAACACAGACCTGAGACCTGCTGAGGTTTTCACCCTTCAATACTTGTGTGTGTGTGTGAGTGAACGTGCGTCTGACCTCAAAAACCAGGTTTTCATCTTAGAGCTGCACATCTATGATGGATGAATGTGTGGACGACCGAGTGGCTGTGGTGACGGCTACAGCCAGGTTTTCAGTGCAGAACGCTCATATAGAACATGCATGCGTGGGAGACAGTCTGCAGAGACGTGCTGAATCCTAAACACAGCGACTCCTCCTCATAAAGGCTGCATTCACACAGGAGGAGGAATCCCATTCATGTTGCACCTTCACTGCACGACCCAGATTCAAGCCTCTGCTGCAGCATCACAACATCATAGGACGTGTTGGGAGTTTAATAGAATAAAAACAACTACAAATGAGTCTAATATCATTTTTAATATCCACTAACCGTAGCTACAGGAAATGTGACGGGCTGGAAGGTTCCTCCTCATCGGGCGAGTCAACAGTTTCACTACTGTTTGAAATCCAAACTACTTGTAACTGAAGTTTGTTCATGTAGATTTAAATGACTAAACAGAATCTATCGACCAATTATAGACCAATTACCGTGAATACAATTTGGGATTTCATATTACATACCTCAATAAAATATATAACATAGGTCTTGTTGTTGTACAGAATTTTTACACGTTATATCTTTAAATTTGAAACCTGGTTCAGACAGTGTTAGTTAGTTAGTGGGTCATTAATTGAATAACTCTCACAACATGCACAGATGGAGTCGTGGTTATAGTTTTAGTTAAAATAACACGGTGAACTTCTTTCCGACGTTTTTTTTACTTTTCCCATTGTTTATCTCAGCTCCACAGCCGAAGGTAACTGTACCCAGCGCAGTTCACACGGTTCAGCGCTGACGAGACTCGACTTGAATCGAGCGTCGGCACCCGAGACACTTGAATTCCTGTTCCCTTCACCACTGGGAAGCCGCGCGCACCTCTGCCGCCTTTTTACCAAAGTCTACAAAGACCTTGAAAGCCTTTAAACAAGTGAGGAAAAAGGCAGAGAGTCTAACATCTCCCTTTTTAAAGTTGAACGTGGGAGCGGTGTCAGTCAGTTGGCGCCGCGCGACTTGTTCAGAAGGAGCGAGGGAGCGTGGGTGACATCTCTCTCCGTCGCACTCTTTCACTCTCGCTCATTCTCTGCGTCAATTTCCCCCTCCCCTCTCAATCTATTTGTCTTTCTCTGACTAAACCGCGGTGTGATGACTCCGTGACAGCTCCGCACACACAAAAAGTGGGCCTATTTTGAAGTCAAAATGTGGGGTGCTTGTCAAGGCGGGCGGAGCGGGGGGTCTTTGTGCGCAATGGGTCCGTGTGTGCGTCTGTGTGCGTGTACATTTGTGTGCTTATGTCACTTTGTAAACGAGTGATGCAAGCTGAGAGTGACAGGCGGTGGGTTGAGGGAGGGGAACAGGAAGAGAATTTAAAAACGTCCCGACTGACGGGTTGATTGCCGGAGATGATTTGAACCACAGACGATGTATAAAAAGCTCACAAGCGTATAATCCAAACTTTCTCTTTTCTCTGCAGTGTCTGTCTTTGACTATTTTTGGGGGCTTGTGAAATTACTCGGAGAAACAGTTTCTGAATAAGAATCAGACCCTTGCCGGAAACATCCCCACATGCTCACCTGATGAGGGCAGGTGTCAGTCGTCCATCCATTTCCTGTTTCAGAGGGTCGCTGAGGGGGCAGCTGGAGCCAATCACAGCTGATGTTGAGCGAGAGGCGAGGAACACACTGACCAGTCGGGCAGCAGATCACAGCTCTGACATGTAGAGATGAGGTGAAGGTAAAGGTACCTTTACAAGGGATTCCAGTGCATCTTCTTGAATGTAAGCTTTGTAGTGTGTAGTGTGTAGTGTGTAGTGTGTATAACTATTCTGGTTTGCACTACTATGTCGTACTGTGTGCTATGTTGTGAGTACTTATTATGTTGCGTACTTATATGTTCTGTCAATGTTTACATCAGAGAGAAACAGCATTTCAATCCCGTCTATGTCCTGTGCATTTGTCAGAATTGACAATAAAGCTTTAAGGCTTTAACTTGACTCTTTTCCTCATAGTGGTGAACATTTGCATGGAAAGCTCCACAAATCGTACATGTCGCTATTGCACCTTAAGATTTGATATAACAGGGACTTGTGGCAGCTACAGGAGCGAATAGCATTGTTTCACAATCCTGTAGCTTGTGGTAAACTGGCCTGTTAAAGAGATTTCATGGGTCGGATCTATTGTGTTAACTTTTATTCTCTTTCACTGAATATGTTTGGCTATTGTCTTGTTTTTTTAAGGCATCTTTAACCCAGAACGACAAATAGCACAAGTGTCTGTAGGAGCCGAGGTTGATTGAGGACAGCAAATAGTAAACTGGAGTCTGTCTTTGCAGGAATCCTCTCTGACGTTCGTGGAGACAGAGAAGACACAACAATGCTCAGATAAGACGAGCCAAGGTTTAGATGTATTTATACAGCAGAGAAGCCGTGCATATAATCCACCGGGGCCAACTTGACGTGTAGGTTTTATAAGAACAGCTCAGATGCGGTGCTGTCGATACGACTGTTAAATTGTCTGCACAGCTCGTCTGCCTCCCCGATAAATACCTCATCTTAAAACCCCATCTGTCTCCAGGAAACACTTCATTCCCTCACCCTGCAAGTTACGAGGCGCTGGATGAAAAGACTCCGAGGAACGGGTCAGACAGACGAACGGATCTGCAGACTGTGCCACGACCTCCCGATCAATTCAATAAAGCAACATTTTAATCTCAGAGGAATCAACATCAGGCTTTATTTTAAAATCGACATCAGACAGAACAAGAATTAAAACATCGTAGTTTGTTTATTTGCTTTTTTACTGGTTTGACAAATCAACTGTGTTCATGTTTACTCACACAGCAGTGGTGCAAATTCTAAAAATGGTGAATTTATTTTAAGAACCCAAGCTGCAGAGTAGCAAACACTGCTGATGGGGATTAAGCGCCTTGCTCAAGGGCACTCGTCCATCCATCCAGCCAGCCACCCATCCCTCCACGCAGCCTGACAGCCAAAGAGCCAAAGAGTCCTTGAACCAACTCTTCATCCCTCCATCCATTTTGGCCACAGCTCCAAAAAGTAATTGAACTGCTCATGTAAGCGGCCCTAAACGGCACGCACACACACACACACACACACACACACACACACACACACACACACACACACACACACTTCCTCTCTGTTCTTTTTTCATTGACTCTCTTTGTTTCATCCTCACTCTATATTTCTCTTCTCACAGTCACTCGGAGCCAGCGGTAAGAATCTGTTGTACAGTCTTGGACAGAAAACCTTCCTCTCGTTCCAATGAGAAAATGTGTCCTTCTCAATACTAGGGCATTGTGTGTGTGTGTGTGTGTGTGTGTCTGTGCGTGTGTCTGTGCGTGTGTGTTGCAGAAACAGATGTAATATCACAGAGAACATCTGTCTCCAGTGTGTTGAAGGGGGAGAAAGGATATGCAAAGCTTTGCGTTTGGCAGGGTTATGATGTGTGCATGTGTCTGTGCACGTACTTGTGTGTGTGACCGTTTCCAAGAGATGAGCTTTTATTGCTTCATAAATCTGCTTATGGGAGCAGAGTGGAGGATCATGTGTGTGTGTCTGTGTGTGTGTTTTGCATAGATCCCATCCATGCACATTGGAGACGTCTGTATATCACATTTAAATACAAATTAACTAACACATCTGAGTTTATTGGTGTTAACCTGCAACAGTTTGTTTGGTTTGTATCACACAACCTTTGCACTAACGTCCTGGACATTATAACAAAATCAAAGAAAACTTAGAGCTTTGAACATTTCTACAGTTTAAATTTCATTTTGCTATCACATTCATTTGCAGTGTTCACACACAACAGGAGATTAATATGCAGGGATTGATCTGTGACCTTCACTAACGTCCATAAGTTACAACAAGTTTGGGTTTACCGAATTCTCAAGTTGTTTGTGCGTTGATTAGGACAAAGTTTATTAAGACTTAAAGCAACACTATGTAACTTTTACTGAGCAGCAGCGCCCCCTGCAGCCACTGGACATTACCCATGATCCTCTGCTTCCCGAACCAGACGAGCTGCTGCTGTAACAAATCCACCAAACTCTGTTCAGAATTCTTCATGTTTTAACAGTTTCCTGCTGAATATTGGAGATAAACTCTGGTTTTTAATAACTTCTGAGTCTTTTTAACTGATCTACAGTTCAGCTTCACTCTTCAACTTGTCTGGAGCTGATTGTGACAGTTGAAGCTGTGACTCTCAGTCAGTTCTTCTCACAGGAGATCGAACCCACTCACCAGAGTCACACAGAACAGATGCTCAGGGGAGTGGAGAAACTTTCTCCAGGTTCACAGTCGCTGAACCATCACCATGTTTTTAAAGCTGCTACTCGAAGGTAATACAGGAGCATAGTGTTGCTTTAAAATTCAAATTCATTCCATCATTCTGTTGCTTGTTCTGCTGTTGACTGTGGCTCCTGTAACTCACTATAATGAGAATACAGGCGGCTAGAGGTTGTTTTTTAAACTCCATTTACTGCAGTAATTGTGTATGATACTGTATTTGCTGCTCGTTCACTGCTGTCACATTAAAGCATTTCAAAAGAGGTGATAGTAAATCCTATGCTGTGAGCAGGATTGATGAAAAGAACCGTGAAACATTTATGATTTCAAATATGTGGTTGCAAATCTAAAAATAGCAGTTTAACATAATTTCTGGAATTGATATTCAAGGATGTGTGTTTTTCATGTGACAGCTGTAGTAAATGTAGACCACTGCTGCGTTTGAATATATACTCTCTCTGCGTTGGAAGGCAAGAGAAAATTAGGTTTAGACTAGATGTAAGGTTGCAGGTTTGAATCCTAGACAAGGCTAAACCACTTCTCTTCTTTTGAGTAAGTTCACAATGTCGAGTTTCAACACACAATACGAGGCTGTGGTATTTCACAGGGCAAATGTCTTCCCCAGTGTGTGTCTGTGGGAATTCAAAGTATTATGTTCCGGGAGAAGGAGCCGTCCTCCCTGGAGAAGGTGATAAAATGACAGTGTGACACCGAAATCCTCCAAATTCTTTGAAACAGCATTTGCGGTTGTGTCTGTAAAGCTCCTATTTGAAGTCATGAAATTCTGTCAGAGGAAGAGGAAGAGGAAAAGGAAGAGGAAGAGGAAGAGGAGGCTCGACTGCTTTCTGCAGTGGTGTTCGCTCACTTGCTTTCAGCGTCTCACTTTCTCCTTTAGTCTTTTAACATTTCATTTCTCTTTCCTCACTTTTAAGAGGTGTAACTTAATTAAACGAACTAAAGTCTTATATTAAATCAAAGTAAGACAACTTTTGATGCGATGTAAATACCACATTCTCTGACACTTTAAAACAAACCACACCCTTATCTGTTTTCACAGGTATTTAAAGTAGCCTCCTCTGATTTTTTTTTTCAGGGATGAAAGTAGATTGAAGCTCCTTCAGGTTTCTTTTTATGACCCAAACCTTCAGTGCTTCATATGCTTCTCTGAACAGACACATTTAAACTCCTGCATGAGGCAGAAAGAAATTAGAAACACTTGACATCCGGTTAAACATCGACAAAACCAACCGAGACGTCTGTTTCAAGTGGTTTATGTCCTTCACCATTATGTGATCAATGTGTCAGACAACCACAGTAATGTTTGTAATTTTGTGGAACTGATTCAATAAAGTGCACAGTGACACAATCCATAGTTGGCCCACAGCTCTGTGACGTCCTCCGTCCTCAAGCCAAACAACCAAGACTTTTTAAACCAAGCATTTTCCAAACTCTTTCTTTCTTTCTTTTTGCAAGAAAGAATCAGCAGCAGAAACTGAAAATACTCGTCATTAACCAAAGAAAGTCCTAAACTCTTTATTCACTCGTCGAGGACATCATGTGAAAAGCACACGGAACATCTTGCACTGTTACTGCTGCGAGCCGCCATCTAAAGCACGGCTGCTTCTGATATGTAACTTAAAGGTCCAAACACAAGAGTCTTCCAGAGACTTATAGATAACCGGCTTGTTTCTTATCACCGAGTGTGAAGTGGATCTGAGAAGCTCATTTTTCTGGAGACAGATTTGTTCTTCAGCTCCCATGAAGACCTGTAATCACTTCCTCTAAGAAACAGCACAACAACACAGGAAGCGTCTGTAGAACAACCCTGCATTTACTCAACGGGAGTTAATTCACAAGACGAGCGCAAACAAATTTTTAAATAAAAAGTTTCACAGTGAAAACACTTCGCAGGTTGTTGTTTTTTATCACAACAGATTAAAGTGCTTTGAATTTATATCAGGTTGTTGTGATAGATGACTCGACTTTATCTCAACAAACTGAACAACATAATATAATTTCATCTGTTGCTATAAAACATAATTGAGAGACGACTGCTCTTTGTGCCGCCTTTGTGTAAGAAATAGATTATACACATAAAACATGCGTAGTGGGAAAGTGTAAACTCGAAATAAGGACAGATAGGACTGGATGTGGACATTTATGGTCTGCACTGTTTCGTATAATTACCATTCTCTGCTTTTTAATTAACTAGACATGGAGAGAATACACGCATGTTAAAGAAAAATGTCTTTTAGAAGAGAGGACGTGTGATACTAACACAGACAGAAACAGAGGAGTCGGTCCCTTTGTCCATTGTCTAACTTTCTGGTTAAGTCGATAATTAACTTACATTTTTAATCCCAAAGTGTGTGTGTGCGTGTGTGTGTGTGTGTGTGTGTGTGTGTGTGTGTGTGTGTGTGTGTGTGCGTGTGTGCGTGTGTGTGTGTGTGTGTGTGCGTGTGCAAACCGGTGTCAGGGGAGATAAGGAGGACTGTGAGTGCAAGAGAGGGTTTGAGAGGAAAGAGAGAATGAGCCAGGAAGGAAAACGGAGATAAGAGCGAAGCGGAGGATGGGGTGAGGGCACAGGAAGGGTAGGGAAAGAGGGAGAGGAGGAGAAGGGTGAGGAAGAACGAGGGAGAAGGTGCCAGGGAGGGATGAAACGGAGGATGAGGAGGAGACAGGAGACGAATCAGCACATATCAAAGCTGTCTGGGCTGTCAGATCAAAGACTCGGGCCTCACCACGGAGTCGACCCTTTTAGGTGTCGTGTGTCCAGTCGGGGCCACTGGGATCCACCATCAGCGATAAGGGACGAGCAGAAGTGACTCGGGGGGGAAGGAAGTGAAGTGTAACAGGGAGTTCATCTGGACTCTGTGGGATCCCCCTGATACAGGAGCATGGTCGAGAGCTGAGGAATGATGTTGATGCAGTGAGACACGTTTTTTTTAGCTTCAGGATTCCTCTCCCATCTTTTTCCAGAGGCCTGCACGGGTCGGTGTTTGGAAACCTGCACACGCTACACCCAACACGTTACTGGTGATTAAAAATACATGCCACCAGTTTGATGCACTAGATAGTTTGTTATTTGAGCGGAGGTGAAGGGGGTCAAAGGTGATGTCGTAGACTTCCACAATAAAACAAATCATTGCGACTGACCTTATTTTGTTTTATTTAGATGTTAAAAATTCTGCAAAATCTTTTTAATTTCAGATTTTTCCAGAAACAGCTCTCACCTGTTGCCTGCTTGCTTTTATTTCATTTGTACCTGTGCATTTGTATGAATACATATTTCTTACCTGTCAACCTGGTGCAGGACTCCATCGTTTTCACACTTTAAGTAAAATAACCTTTAAAAAAATGTTTAATTTGAACCCACATGTGAACTCAAACCTCGTTATGGGTTTAATTTGAACTCATTGCCTTTTGTTCGACTTCAGGTGTTGAACCGTCACCTCATGGGGAAAGAGCTTTTTGTTTCAGCCTCATATGCAAACATCTGCTTCACATCTGACGTCCCTCACACGCACAGAAACAATTGAGTGGCAGAACACGTCCTTTACACCAAATGAAATGGAAACCAACACATGTGGCCTTTGAATTTACATTGGGTTTTTTCTTGCGTGACTATAAAGAAACCCGTTGACACTCCATTTAGATTCATGGCTGTGATAAATATCTCTCTGGCTGTTTCATTTTATTACAGTTTCCACGTTTGTGTTGTTACATGTAAGTTGGTGGTGAAGATGAAGATTATCCTCCTTTCTTCTTCTACAATCAATCAATTGGTTAATTAGTCGATTGATCCTTTTCCAATAACCAATGAATAATTTGACAAGAACGAGATTGATCTTCATGATTAGTTCCAACGATCAATATTTAAAATGACTTTTCAAAAAGGTCTTTTGGAGACGTTGCATGTGTGAGAGAGAGAAAATTAGAGAAACCTCAAATTAAACCAAACCAGCCGCTGTGTCATGCTTTAGAAATGTTGTCAGAGGTTTCGGCCAGTGATTAGAAAAAGCTCTTCTCTGCCCTTCAGACGCTCGTCTTGGACTTGATGTGAGGATTTAACTACAAAAGAGCGACAGAGAGATGAGTCTGAAGATCAGTATTCAGCCCGAATAAGCCTCTTTCACACGACTCCAGATTTATTACATTTACTAAATAAACCGAACTTGGGCCGACGCTCAGATGATGTTATTGGAAATGGTCGAGGTCAGGAGGAGACATGGAGGCGAGGCGGGGAGAGAGATAGAGCAGCGTTTAAAGAAATAAACACTTGCCCCCCCATCCCCATGTTTTATGAAAAGAAAACTCGACAGCCTCCCGGAAAAGTTGGTTCTCATCATTACGGCGACTTCGTGGTCAGAGTCGGTCACTTCAGGTTGTTTTGGGGCTTTTTAAACCATTTGCAGCAGAAACATTTACGAATGGTTTCACATTTCCTGTTCTGCCAGAGGGTGTTTCTGTGTCGGGGCGGCTGATCGGCTCCGGTGACCAGCAGGTAGCAATAACGGTAAAGAACCATGATAATTTGGACAAATTGCACCAGTGGCAGAGTTAACAGCGAGACGTTTTGCTCCCTGTTAATGGCTGCTGGTGAGAGGAAGCATCTGGCATAGTTAGGAAAAGTAATCGCGTAAGAATGAGCAGAAAAGCTGCACAGAGCAAAGGAGGGATTAAAGTGTAAAGATCTGCTAAAACCTGACAACACGACCGCACCCTTTTCAGGCCTGTAGCTGCATTAATGCTGCAGCAATGAACTGAGACAATCTTCCTGTTGTTAGTAGAAAAACTCTGGATCCACTCACGGTAACAAGTATCTTCAGAACTCAATTTGATTAGATCGAAGAAGACAAAAGCACCGAATATCAGCAGTTAGAGGAAACAGAAGACACAGGAGCTCCTGAAACAGTTTAGTCCAGACGATACTCAGAGGAATTATGATATCGCATGATCCACGATGTCCATCCTCAAAGCCAGGTACAGTATGAGGAAAGAAAAACAAAGCATATTCTTTAGGATTATTAATTTACTTTAACAATCATATGCAAGTAGGTCTTCAAAAGTTAATTTTTGAGTCATTAGCATATAGGTGCTGTAACTTTGAGCGTAGCATAGTTTTCGCAAATTATAATTTTTCTAAATATACAGTAGCAGGCTGTGGTTTGAACAAAAACCTGTTGTCTGGTTTCATGCTGCTGCAAAGACAAATGTTTATCTTTGGTGTTTTTTATAAGATTATTGATGACTTAACGACGACTGATGAGGATACACACGCTTACTAATACATGCTCATCAGGGTAAATTCATTTAAAGTAACTTGAAAACAAAGAAAAGCTCATTATTTACACATTTATCTCCTCGGCACACACGTCAGAAGCTGAATCCACTTTTCTTTAGGTATCATTTTTGATCGATTCACCTCTGTAGTATTTCTAATAAAAGTATTTTTTTTGTATAGAGGAGCTATTGTTTTCAAAGTGAAGTCACTCAGTGGGAGAACTGGGCAGCGGAGAGAGTTTCCTGGGTGACTCTGTGACTAAAGGAATGAATGGAGCTCGATTGACTCGTGGATTGTGTTGCTCCCAGTGTGAAAATAACCATTAGCCTCTTTCTTGATAATTATAATATAATAAAATGAAAACACATCACACAGTCAGACACATGTGAAGTTGACCGAGAATAAGAATGAGATCACAAGTAAAGAAAGAGAAGAAAATGTAATGAAAACCATAAAACAATAAAGCCTCAGCAGAGGGAACGTGATCGTAAATGATAAAGTGATGGAAGGTGGCAGCCTCCGAGCAGAAATGAGCTCAGGACTCTTCAAGAGTATTAATCCTCCATAATCTGACTATTCAGTGGCTGATCTCCTGATGATTACATGACGATGTGAGTCATTTATTACGAGATGAATCAAATTGCAGCATTTAAATTGGGGGGGGGGGGGTTTTAAAACAGGACCACGGAGGAAATCATGTCTCAGCTGAGGATTTACTTTTGAGTCGCTGGCTCGGATGCTGCAGCCCGCAGGTCTGGCGGAGGTCAGCTGTGCGGAGGAGAAGTCGCGGGGCTGCTGGGAATCCGGTGTTTGGCTCGAGGATACTTCAGCAGTGTGACAAGATTTAAGTATTATCCCCCTGTTGACTGCAGCACCAGCGCTCTGACCTTCTGTTATTCATCTTTTCATCTTGTTAGAACACGATTGAAGCTTTCGAAAGAAGAAAAAAAACAAACATCAACTCATACATTTCGTGGCCGGTGAATAAGTAAGCTGCCAGGGGGCCAGACTATGTGTGTGTGTGTGTGTGTGTGTGTGTGTGTGTGTGTGTGTGTGTGTGTGTGTGTGTGTATGTGTGTGTGTGTGTTGTGTGTGTGTGTAGGAATGACGATGTGTGTGTGTGTGTGAAAGGGAGAAACACGGCCAAATTTTATGTGTATGAGTAAGCCCACCGATTTAAAGAGAGGGCACGAGGGGCCACGTCCATAAATGAGTGAAATGGAGAAGCATAAACAATGAATACAAGACAATGTGGCTCTGTGTGTGTGTGTGTGTGTGTGTGTGTGTGTGTGTGTCTGCCTGTGTAAGAGTGATATGTGAAAGCATGTGTGTAAATTTGCAAAACGAGGAACATAAACAACTCTGCGTGGGTCCGCGTGTGTGTGTGTGTGTGTGTGTGTGTGTGTGTGTGTGTGTGTGTGTGTGTGTGTGTGTGTGTGTGTGTGAGTGTGTGTGTGTGTGTTTGTGTGTAGATCATCAATTCAGGGCAGTGAAAGTGTGTTTATTCGTGCTGTGACCCACATATGCTCCCAGAAAGGCCTCATCAAAAGCCTCATTGTCCAGCTCCGTCCTCGTGTCCCTCCGTCCTCCCTCGCTCCGTCTCTCTCTCCTCCTTCCCTCGCTCAATCACCCTCTCCGTCTCTCTTGGGGTCTCTTTAGAAGCCGGTCTTGACAGTGTCAGACAGCCCCCCCCCCCCCCCCCACTGCTTTCTTGACTTCCTGAACCCCTCGGTAAAGTGAGACCTCTGCTTCAACACAAGCGCAGTATAACGCGGCAGCGGCGGAGGGAAAGTGAGAAGTTGGCGGCCGCGGTCACTCGACATCGAGACTCTACTCCGTCTTAATCAAGCTGCTCGGAGCTGAGAGGCGCCTCCAAGAGCCTGGGATCAAATAGAGTGGCAGCGGCGTCCTAGCTGGTTAACTCTCCGGTTAACTAACCTTCGACTAACCTCAGCCGCACTAATAAGAAGAAGAAGATTCAAACATGAGCACCAACCACCAGTACATTAAAACCACTTCATTGCTCGGACACGGAGCCCAACACAATCAATCACCACGTGTGGCGGCAGGGGGCGCTGTGGCTCAGTAAGAGTTACATAGTGATGCTTTAACGTTACCTGCATCTCTAAAATACCCTGTTTTTAAACCATTGATCAATGTGGTATTAGTTCATTTTAAACAGTTTCCTAATTAAATTGTATTGATTTGAAGAGTAGGTTTGCTCATGTGTTTGGTCTGAGGCCGTTTTCGCCTCAATCTGACTTTTCCCTGCAAATCTTCATATCAAAAGAATAGTGATTTATATGATTTATCAAACCAGGCCGGTGCCATTGTTCCGCAAAAGCAAAAAGGTCTTTCATGGCATCTGTGCCACATGTCCACTTCTTGGCGGTTTGCACATTTGTTGCCAGGCAACATCAGATTTGAAAAGCGTGGGAAGTTACAGATGATGTATTTGGCATGTACTTGTACAGGTCTTAACTATTGTGGAATTAACATGTTGTAAATGACACTTTTATTCGTGCAGGTCTTCTTCTGCTCTGTTTCACATCTGGAGGTCAAACACGGCTCCCTGTTAAACCCTCAGAAGAATATTTATTAAGATTTGTAGAACACAGCGACTTCCTTGACCGAAACACATTTAGTGTATAACCTGTAGTGAATGTAAGAGACCTGATCCGATGGTCACAGGAGGATTCTCCTGATCTGGTTCCGGGGCCTCGCTCGACTTCAGCTCCTGGTTTTTAGACTAAAAAGAGCCGGTGAGCGAAACTCGAACCGACAATATGGGATTGTCTTGGTTTCCAGTTTTTCTCTAATGGAAGGCAGCTGTGGGGGTGTTTCCTGTCGGGAGCGCCATCGGGTCGTTCTCCCACCGGGAGGCAGTCAAGTGAAAACAGAGTGACGGAGCGAGCCGAGGAGGGATGGAAAAAGAGAAGGAGGAGTGGGGGGGGGGGAGGGCGGAGGGAGAAGTTATGGCGAGGAACGAGTCCAACGAAAATACGGTGGAAGTTAGTTGGAAGTGAGAAGGGCGGGAATAAGGAGAGGAAGAATGGAGATAGAGGTCAATCTCTGGACCTCTGGCTTCTGGAGGAAGAGGAAAAAGTCAGATAAATATTGTGCTTTGGATTTCTCATAATAACCAAAATTATATCTTCATGGTAATTTTTCAGATAAGAATCCACAGACCATTCAATTCATGGTGAAGGAAAAATAGTCACTGAAGATAAAGTAAATATTAGCTCAAAAAAACACAGGAGAATAGTTTTGTAATGTAAATGTGTGGAGGAACATATTGATTCAGTCACATATAAATGAAGCTTTATTGTACTTTTGAAGCTTCACACCTATTTAATAAAGGGCATTAAGGCAATGAGGCTTCACAATTGCCACTAATCCATATATGATAAATTAAATCCAGTGCTTAAACTTCAGGATAACGGTGCCAGTGTCTCTACAAAGAAATTGAAAGCATATTTAATCTGCTTCAGTACAATTTTTTTGAGGAGTCAGCATCTACCTCACATTTAAGTTGCCGTATCTCAGGGCATTTCCGTACTTGCATGAGCAGCAGCAGGATCGTGGATCCCTCCGGAGGAGAAGTACAGTTATGGATACTGTACCGGTTTGTTTACATTCTTCCTTTTGGCACACTTTCTGATGACTTAGCTTTGCCCCCCGCTGCGCCCACCTGATGAATCCTCGCGGCTCCGGGAACAGATGGAGCGCTGGCTGCGACGTGAGCCGACTCTGCCTTTGTGCATTGTCAAAGAAGAGCGCGTCGGTGCAGCGCCGCAGCTAAACAGAGACTCTCCATTCATGTGGTGGGTCACGACACCGACTCACCGACTGATCAGCCTGTCGTTTTAACAACCCCCCCCCCCTCCTACGCCATCAGGTGCCGCCTCGACAGCGGCTGGCCTCAAAGAAATCTCATGTACCTGAAAGCTTCTATTACTCAACTCACTGAACAACAAGGGGGAAACAAATTACCTCTCTGCCTGCATGGAGAACACGGTCCATCACTAAAGAAGCGGATCACTGACACATCTGGATGACGGCTCCGCACATATCGCTGCAGCAGTGAGGCAGATGGCTGCAGAGCCTGTTTGTTTTCAGACGAGGGGGGGGGGGGGTGCACTCATCACGCTCTGCAACGCTGTTAGTTACAAAGGAATACAGCTCCGACTTACAGGAATAGTCTTCTTCAGAAACCGACTTGAGCTCAACACCGGGGGCATCGAAACAGAGAAAGGCAGAGCAGGCGACTGCCTCTGGGCCTCAAGCTGAGAGGGGGGCCCTCGAGGACGCTGAGAGCAACAGCAACGACAATGGTGCATGGGCCCCCCCCCCCCCACAGGACCCTGTTGCCTGGGGCCCCCGAAGTCACATGAAAATGCTTCTGCTCAACACAAGTACATTTCAAATTTCAATCCCCTGTGTAGCTGTGGCAATTTGTGAATTCTTTATCAAACATCAATCAATCAATCAATCAAATTTTATTTGTATAGCCCATATTCACAAATCACAATTTGTCTCATAGGGCTTTAACATGGTGTGACATCCTCTGCCCTTAACCCTCAACAAGAGTAAGGAAAAACTACTTAAAAACCCTTTTAACAGGGAAAAAAGAACGTAGAAACCTCAGAGAGAGCCACATGTGAGGGATCCCTCTCCCAGGACGGACAGAAGTGCAATGGATGTCAAGTGTAAAGGAGAACATCAAGATAAAGGTTTTAGCAGCATTGATTAGGGTAAACATTTTGAAGTATAACTGAAGGTCAGTGAATTGGTGGATTAATGTCATTAATGGTCAAGTGTCTGAGGAGAAATACTATGTATCGAGCAGTCCTGCTGCAATCATAGTCCATGGTCAGCAGCCAGCAAGATCATGATCCACCATCAAGATCGGATGCCACTATAGTCCACAGTTATTGTCCACTGCCGCCATTAGGATCCATCATCAGCTGCCACCTCGGTCGTGGTCCACTACCAGTATCTGATGCCAACACGATAAAGGATCTGCCTTTGTTATCACGATCAGCCAGCACGATGCAGAATCCGCCATACTGGATCCACCATTACGACCTCTGATACGTGATCCACAGATCCTAATCCATGATGTGGCCACAGCCGCGGCCCTGGGTCTGCGGACAATAAGGCAAAGGGACTCCGGGGAAGAAGTCAAGTCAGTAACATGTATTGATGGGATATGAATTACTTTGATGTGATAAAGATTGAGAAGAGGAAGGAGAAGCTGGAAAGAGAAGCTCCGTGTGTCATGTGTCCCCCGACCTTCAAGACCTATAGCAGCATAACTAAGAGCAGGTCTAGGACAAGCCTGGACCAGCTCTAACTATAAGCTTTATCAAAAAGGAAGGTTTTAAGCCTACTCTTAAACGTACAGATGGTGTCTGCCTCCCGAACTGAAAACTTTGCTGCAGTGATTGACCCCCCCACCTGAAACTAACACCAGTCTGTCAGCCCGTCGGCGGCTGTCTGATGTTAATACAGACTCTGGGGGTGACAGCAATATTTTGGGGCTTCGAGTGTAGACGGTGGATTTGGGACGAAGCTTTTTGTCCTGAAATGCATTTCAACAGTACCAAACAAAAGATCTGGTACACAGAGTATTTTTAATGTGTGTTGAAGTAAATTACTCTCACTTCAACGACTTGCACTTCCTCCGTCTGACTTTATCTCTTATGTACAGTACAAAACAATCCCTGCTTCCTGCAAGAAAACCTCTGTGCTAAGCTCCCCTAGCTTTAATTTGCATGACATTATCCATAACAGAGCTGAGGTGTTGATGGAGCCGGCTCATACAGTGATGGCTGCAGGGGCTTGTTGGCTGCACCACTCATGAGTAATCATCATCCTCCGCCGAAGATTCTTCTTTGTTTTATTTTATTTCCCCCAGAAGCTATTTAGTTTTTTTTATTACAATTGTTCGTTTTTCGTGTATTTTCATGATGTAAAGTCTGAGGTGAACCAGTTCAGTAGTTTTTCACACGAATGGTGGAATTTCCTGTTCAAACCTTTCAACGGCTCAGTGTCGAGAAGGAGCTGGTTTCTCCTCCAAGTTCAACTGTGAATGCTTTGTTATTCTAGCCCCTGTGTGTGTGTGTGTGTGTGTGTGTGTGTGTGTGTGTGCACATGCAGAATAACTTAAAAATACTTGGTCTCCCTTGTTTCACTCTTACAGAGCAGGGGGGGGGCGGGCTGAGAGCTGAACTTCTGTTTCACTCAGTGAAAGATTATGCAGAATCCCTCCAACCTGCCACGGATAGTAAACAAACCTTTGTGGATGTTTTAACAGGCCACCATCGTGCACAGGATTCATCCCAGTGCTGCTGATGGTCTGATTGTGACGGATCTGTTTGTGTGAGGTAAAGAGTAAAGAGTAATATATTACACATAGAGCGTATATAGTAAACTCCTCTGATGCTTTTCATTCATGTTAATGCAACAACAAATCCACAGAAGATTGTGTAGAACTGAACATTGTTGCATTTTCTGCAATTCCATCATTTTAAAGTAATCAACAGAGCATTGATTAGGACAGAGGTGTTTTATCTATTTAAGTGATGCACAAACTAAATATATCATTAGATTAGCTGAGCAAAAATATATTATTAAATATTTGAGATGTGCACAGTTCATATATCATTAAATACAGTTTAATGATAGAAATAGCAGAATAGAAATCAAATCTCATCTCATTTACATAAGCCTGTAATACAAAGACTGTATTTACATTATCTCATATTTGTTGAAGAAATACACGTGGGAACTTAATTTAAAGTTTATTTTAGATTATATATCATTAATAAATGTTCGAAACATTGAAAGTTAATAAAGTGGTAGCAGTTAATCCTCAGAATTGACATGTTATAAGTTAATAGCATTTAGTGAAGACACAGTAATACATCAAAGTGCATTCAGACACTAAAGGTTTCATATTTTCCTGAGAAGTATTTTACCACTCGCCTTGGAGAGACAGAAAAAGGCAATTTAACAATATTTAAAGTGAACGAGAGAAGACAAATTACAGGAGGAGAGGAAGGAGTCAGAAAGAAGCTGACAAGCAGAGATAGCAGGAGAGAGGAGGGTCAGGAGGAGGTCAGGAGAGTGGAGAGGTAAAGAAAAGAAGCAGAGACGAAGATAAGTGATGCAAAAAAGGAATAACAACAAGAAATAGAAAGAGCCGAACATGAGAGGAACTGAGAAGGAAAGGGAGGGGGGTTAAAAATAATAAAGAAAACTGTTTTCCTGCATGGAAGCCGTCCAAGGAAAACGCTCCGGATTGATGAAAACAGAAAAAAAAGAGGGACTGGAAAGGGACTAAAGAAATTCCAAGGAAAACAGACGTGGATCTCAGAGGGAGGGAGGGATGGGAAACGACTTAGAGAAAAGGAATAGAAGACAAAGAGGGTGAAATGGATGAGGCAAAGTTTTAAAAACAAGACAAAGACATTTATCACAGAGACAGCGGAGTAATTAGCCTCTGGGAGATATACGGATACTAAAACTGTCAATAAGGCCGAGTTAACGGAGCAGAGCCGGATGAGAACAAACAAAAAGCTGAAACTTCTCTTCTCAGTTTCCTGCCAGAAGCCTCGAAAAGCAAAGCTGCAGGTTTGTTTCCCAGCAACTCGTCCAATTTGTCCAAATTAGTGTTTGGTTTCCTGTTATTCGTGGAGAAATGGAGTAAAGCAGGTAACGATAACAGAAAGAACAGAGAGGCTGCTGGGTAAAAGTCGTCTCCATGTAAACTAATGTTCAGATTAACATTGGGTTGGTTTGATTTAAACTTTACCAGGACTTAACCAGGACTTAACCAGGACTTAACCAGGACTCCCTGTGTTGTACCTCAATGGGACATCTTTGATTAAATAAATATTTTAAACTGAAAAGATGAAATTCTTTTCTGTTTCAAGCTTCTCAGATGTAAAGAATTTCCACTTTTCTCTTTTTCACATCACTATAAACTACTTTAAATTCATTAATTTAAAATAAAACAAATAAATTGATTGATCTGTAAAATAAATTGCTATAAATTTTAATTAAATATTTGCAGCACTTCACATCAAACTGGAGGAATCAGGACAATAATCACTATTGAACTAATAAATATTCACTATATTTAAAATAATCAGATTTCACATGTGCATGACTTTCATTTAATGTTTTTTGCATGTACCATGGAGAACGGGGGGTGGCACAGTGGTACAGTGTTTAGCACGAGGAGGTTCGAATCCCGGTTCTGCCATCACGGGGTCTTTCTGTGTGGAGTTTGCATGTTCTACCCGTGTCTGTGTGGGTTTTCTCCGTCTACTCTTTGAATCTAAAGATGCAGCCGAGGTAAAGTGGAGACCTGTGTACAGTCTAACCTGCCCAGATGATTGATGGATGGGTCTAAATGTGCAGGAGCTGAACATCAGCGGCCGACAAACGGTTGAGAACAGAACTAAAGTTGAGCAAAGAGAGCGAGCAGGGAGAGAACGACCCTCTGAGCCGAGCTACCTGCACCACGGGAGACTTTCAGAGTAAAACGCACTGAGGGCGGAAACAAAGCAATTTATAGGTAGATTAAGTTTCACCATAAAAATGATTATTCCGTCGCAGCGGTGGCTGAAGTGAAAGACTCAAGTGTTCAGCGCTGCTTTATTAAAGCATTAAAGTCTGTTTCCTGTCGTACATGGAACAAATTATGTTCTGTTCGGGGATGCATTAACCTTGATGTATGGCTTTGTGTGTGTGTGTGTGTCTGTGTGTGTGTGTGTGTGTAGTTTTTCACATTGATAATTGAAGCAGAAAATGCAGTGATCTGTTCAGTCAGACGAAACAATTAATCTCTTTACTTCTTCCCCTTCTTCTTCCTTGTCGTCTATTCGCTCACACTCCTGTCGTCTTTTTTAATATTTATTTACAACAACAAAATAACCAAACAGCTAATTTGCACGTTAGTTTCTCTCACATCCAAACGCACACTCTTGTATTACTTTGTCGTCCAGACTGAAAAACACGATTGCACAGCAGGACCCGATTTCATTTCCCCACAAGCTCAATTTGCAGAACTAGAAATAAAACAGACAAAACAGATATAAAAAGAAGAACATAAACAAATATAATAGTTAGACATAACAATTTAGACAGGAGTTAGAAGTTCAGGAGTTGGAATTATTACACTGTACGACGGCAAATATATCTTTGTAACTTATTATTTAATTGTAGAAGGAATTGTTTTAGCTTCAGCAGACTACAGCAGGCTGTATATCATCATCTGTGCATTATGGGTAATATTATGTTCACGGAGACGTCCATCAGCACAGAAAGGTCAAATCTAACAGATTCAGACCTTAAAGCCAAAGTGTTGAACAACTCCAGTGGAGCCGCTGTGCAGAGTGCTGTGTAAAAACCACGTGGAAGGAAAAGTACGATGTTATTCCATATATATATACGATGTCAGACCATATGTTGTAGTCATTTTTAATAATCTGAAGACATCACATCAGGGTTGATTTGGGTTTTATCCAGATGTAACTGACAGCAACTGACCGTGGGCTTGATTCTAACATTTAAGCACCTGTAGGTCAGACTGTCCCAGCTGTAACTGAGGATGGTTAAACGAGAGTAACACATGACACTGTGTGTGTGTGTGTGTGTGTGTCTGTCTGTCTGTCTGTCTGTCTGTCTGTCTGTCTGTCTGTCTGTCTGTCTGTCTGTCTGTCTGTCTGTCTGTCTGTGTGTGTGTGTGTGTGTGTGTGTGTGTGTGTGTGTGTGTGTGTGTGTGTGTGACCCAGCACCAGGGGAGTCTATTAGCCAGTGATTTATTGAGTGGTAAAAATCGGACCTCTGGCTACTGGCCTAATATCAGTCACACACAAACGTGCACACAAGCAGACAAACACACTGGCACTCACGCACACTGTGAAAGGTGTCATGCACCCTCGCTCTGTTATGTCCGCACAGAGTTCAGTGCAAACACAAACACACACACAAACACACACACGCGCGCACACACTTGCTCTTTACACCAAGGAAACAATTAATCTCCAATTAGCCCGGCCAAGTAGCACCAGGTGTTCAATTAGTTACCTGTGTGTGTGTGTGTGTGTGTGTGTGTGTGTGTGTGTGTGTGTGTGTGTGTGTGTGTGTGTGTGTGTGAGAGAGAGCGAGAGAGAGAGAGAGAAAGAGAGATACAAACAGGGTCTAAATTGATTCACTGGCAGGTTTGGGAAAAACCAGGGGTCACTCTACACGTCTACTGGGAGAGAGACAGACAGATGGACTGAGAGCGGGGGGGTAGTGATTGACTAGGTGGGTCTCACATGACACTTCAGAGGTGGGTTAAAGTCCAACCACCGCAGCTGCTGCACGTGACGTGTGTGTGTGTGTGTGTGTGTGTGTGTGTGCACGTGTGAGTGTGTGTGTGTGTGTGCGTGTGCGTGTGTGTGGCATCTGGAGTCTTTCTGACATTTTCTGCTCCCGTCAGCGCCGGCTCGACATGTAACAGCTCAATGATTTTTAACTCTCCAAACCACACACACACACTCACAAACACACACACAGAGCACCATTACTACTTCTACTACTACTACCAACAATAATAATAATAATTTTAACACTAATACCAGCTGAAATAAGTTAATACATTATCCCAAGGACTTATAGTTTTGGCCTTTTTACACCATTGAACAGTAAATTGTGTTTTAGATTGTTTATAGATTTCCTCCCCCCCCCCCCTCCTCTAGCTCTTTGCTGAATGTCTAAATGTGACCATTTGTCAAGAAAAAGTAAAAATGATGATGGTCACATTTCTACTGTGCTTCAGGGTTGGTATCAACATACCATCCTGCAGACGCAGCATTTTCCTTCTCCATACACACACTTTCTTAAACAATGTAATGATGCACCAGCAGAAAACAGGGAGGCTGACGGAAAACAGAGAGCAGGCATCAGGGTGCATCCAGGGAAACCGGGCTGTAATCACACGGGGGGTGTATAAACTCGAGAGTTTCCCCCGAACCATCATTAGGAGCCGTGCAGGTGCACTTGTGTGGCGCTGTGGAGCTGCTACGCCCACATTCCCAGGGTGTTCACCATCAGTTGTGAGATGAGTACTTCAGAGGATGCATGCTTTAAGATGCATGAAATATTTGAAGGAGAAAATTCATTTTGAATAAAACTTATGCAGGAGTTTTCTAATGCAACATATGATCTAGTTTGACATTATTCTCTTTGCCCGAAGGAGGAAAAAGTTCTGCAGGTTGAGAAACTTTTATTCGCTCTTATGGCCTTTAGAATATTTGAGGAAATCTCTTTACTGCGGCGGCGCAACTTAGAATCCTACAACCTAATGAAGCCTTGTCTTAAACAAACATAATATGCTGCACATACGGTGCCTGCAGAGGTGTATCTATTCCATGTGGAGGTTTAGCAGATGGTGACCAGCTCCGGGGTCCTGACCTCAGAGTGAAAACCAGAGATTCGCAGGTATAGAGTAGCCAGACATAATATCCCTGTAATGTTTTTAAATGCTTATGTTTCCCCCGTGAACTTCCTCAACCCTGCGGAACAGTCCTGCACACAGCACACACACACAGTTAATACCTATTTGTCGTGACAGACGTCATGTGGTTCTTATTCAGTCGTGTGTAATGAAGTTAGCTGTGGCCGGGGCAGGAACATATTACGTGTATTATGTGAGTGTACGTTGGAAAGAGAGAGAGAGAGAGAGGGTGAGTGGCAGGTGGAGCTGTGGCAATAATACGAATTGACCCGATTGAAAACATGTGGCTTGTATCTGCCCTTCAAAAATAAAACTGCTGAACGCTCTGTCTCACCTTTCAGCCCCTTTCTGCTTTTTCTAATTCTGTGGAAACAAAGGAGGGAGGCTGATTAACGGGGTTGGAGACAAAGAAAGAGGACAAAGGTGGAAAAGAAGATAGAGACTCCGCAGTTGTAAGAATTGGTCACAAGTCAAAAGACTCAAACACACAAGTCAGAGACAAAAAACAGGATTTGAAAAAGTTCAAGGTCTTCAATCAGGAGCAGGCAGACAAATCCAAAAGGGTTCAACCAAGGTGAAGTGAAAGGCAACGAAGTCGCAGAAGAAACGTGGTATTTTTCTAACAGTGAAGACGAATCAGGCACAAAGGGACAAGAGCTGAGTGACGGGTTGATTAGAAGACGGTGGACAAGGAGACACAGGTGCAGCAGATCAGGGTCAGAGCAGGAAATCAACGAGGCCGGAAACAAACGAGGGCAGGAAGTGAGGGTCTGAAACCAGAGGGGAATGGAAGTGACACAGGAAATAGTTAAAGACTCAATGCAAACAGAAACAGATGATGGGTAGATTTAGAAGATGAATGGAGTTGATTCATTTCCATACATGTTAACAAGAGAGATGATCGTTAGCCTATGTCGTCTCATTTCTAACTGTGGCTCCCTCCAGTGGTCACTTTAAAGACTCCATTGGGATATGAAATTTAAATGCACTCCCTAAAGCATTTTAAGTTTTAAAAAACCAAGTGTTCACTCCCCAATCTTCTGCGGCTGAACCAATTCTGGGTCGTAGCCCACGCAGCATGGCCTAGACCAACTTCCTGTAGCCACGTCCCAAGCTCCTCCAGGGGGTCAGGTATTCCTGAGGTGTTTCCAGGCTAGATGTGATTTACAACAACTCAGAGGAGTTCTGGGTCTGTCCCAGGATCTCCTTCCAGTTGCGTGTACTCAGGATACAATGAGGACGGATCCTGATCATGAACTGAACTATTGACATGAAGAGGCTGTGACTCTTCCTGGTGTCTTCATTCTTCACAAGCTTTTTAAAATGAGGAATAATCCAATCAATCAATACTCTTTATCCTTAGAGAGCTGTGTGGAAGCTTGGTTTAATCTACACCGGGCTAAAATTGGACAGAGTGCCAGTGTATTCTTAATAACAGGTTTGATTAAATCATCAACTCGAGGCCTAGGAAAGGGTTAACAGCCTGAGAGGGTCATGTCTCAACTGGACTGATTACTCATTAGTCTAAGGTTTATTGGATTTAAATGACTACCATTAAAAATGACTCCACACTTCCTGCAGAGTTCTTGAGCCACATTAATCCTTTGGCCCAGGTCCTGTGCTCCTGTGACAGAACTGTGAGTAGGATCTTCCAGCCTCACTCTTGTTGTGGGACAGCTTAACTGCTGCTGAATGTTAAGACCCGCACAGGCTCACCCTGAATTTAAAAAACTTGGAAAACGCATTTGATGAGAACACACTGCGTCCTCTCGCTGCTCAAATTGCCTTCAGCTATAAGACTCGGAGGACCGGAGCTAATTCAGACGCTGTTAACGTCTTTTTAAAGTCTGTCTCTCTCCATCTAATGTTACACCTTGACAGGAGGAAGTAAAACCTTCCTCCTGAACTGCAGCGGGCATCGAGACTCCAGCAAACTTGAAACACTTTCACCGTTTCATCCTTGGCTTCCCTGTGTCTGCTCCATCAGGGAGGGCAGGGGAGATGCAGTGGCTGGGATGTCCTGTCATATTTCTGTAATCTGCTGGCCCAGTAGGAATTGATCGGTTCTGAGAAAACCTCCTTCTTACTCCAGCACCACTGCCCTCTCCCCTCCTCGTCCTTTTTTTGGAGTTGTAGGCTGTGATGTGCTGTCGACTCCCATCAGACAGGTCACATGGAAGAGAAGAGGAGGGGGAGGAGGAGGAGGAGGAGGAGGAAGACTGATCCTGACCTCTTCCTCTTCCTCTCTCCTTCACAATGAGCTGAGAGGAACCAAGATGATAGTACGAGGCAATGTAAAGAATAATATCTAAATGATATCAGCCCTTTGAAAACATCTCAAGGGAAGAGTTTCTCAATCTAAAGGCCATGTCTACAAACATTAAACGGTGGATTAAACCAAAATGATTCAAACTATCCTGGAGCATCAACACTTTTATGAACCCGTCAATCGTCACATGTTCGTTAAACAACACACGGACCCACGTTAGCTCAGTGCTAACCTCCATTCAGAGATGCACACCACAGATTAGCTGTCTTTTCCTGCCACTGCGTTGTAACAGCTTCTGTAATCTCCTCTTCGTTCCTGCTTGAAGTTATTTTGTTCCTCGTCTTTAAACACATCAAGGCCACTGGCAGATCATTTCAAGTGCAGATAAACAGGAAGATTTTGTAGCTTTGGTATATTTCGTTTCATTATTGTTGAGTAGGAGCAGAAAAACAGAGCAACAGAGATAATTACGACGACATCTCCGGGATCACGGGCAGCGTTTAGTGTGGTTATCATAAGAGGTGGCAACTAAATCCCTTTCTACTCTCCTCTAATAGGGGCAGATAGAGACAGTAAATCAACTGTGGCTGTATTACAAGTTCCCAGGGAGCTGGACAATTAGAGTACACACACACACACACACACACACATGCACGCACTCACGCACAGTAGCAATTATTTCCATTTCTCTGGGTGAGAAAAACAGAAGTTGAGACACACACACACACACACAGACACACACACACACACACACTCAGCAGCTTACATACACCTGAACACACAAAGTGCCACAGCTCCAGCTACAGGTGACACTAGAAGAAGTTGTAAATTATACATTCCCACAATAGCAGCTGTTGGAAAAAGACAGATTCAAATTCCCCATACACACACAGACACACACACACGCACAGACACACACACACACACACACACACACGCTCAAAACCACCTGAAACCTGGTGTGAGTGCTACAGCAGGGCCTTGTTTACGTGATGTGCTGCACAGCGGAGGCGGTTAACCGGCTTTAAGTGAAATCGCCCATCAGATGCCCGCGAGGCGATCTGTGTCAGCCCGTATTGAACTGTGCAACAACCTGTCAAACCGCTGCTGCTGAAATGTGCCACTTTCACCGATGAATTATTCCGACCTGATGCTTAATATTTTGTCATCGACCCGGGGGAATTGTTCAGCATCTCAAGTCGCTGTTAACCTGCAGCACAATAAATCCCGAGCACACGAACACACAGCGCTACACGTTGACTTGTATGTTTATAAGGTGAATTTGATATGAAGCCACAGTAATTTGTAGGAGATGGGGTTTGTTAGTGAACCCACCTTCATTCAATTGACCTCATTTCCTTTGTTCCATCATCCAAAAGTCAATTCCACCAGTGCAGTGTTCCATCTAAACCAGCCTGTTTGGAATGGGCTGGTTTCTTGGTCTGTGGTGATGCTGGTTGCAGCTTTGTCTTTCTGAAACTGTAAAAGTGACCTGCAGTGATTGAGCCGTAGCAACTAAAGAGCTGCTGCTGCTGCACAAGGAGCCGTTCACCTGTTTATTCAAAGTTCAGTGAAGTTCGACTCAAAACCTGAAGTGGAGAATCAGTTATTTGAAATCATCTCTGCACTTTCTTGTGCCCTGAGCAACACACAAGCGTGACGCTGACAAGATTCTCGGGCTAAACCAAAGACAGACACAGATTCCTGAGATATGCACATAGGTGTCCTCCTGGTTTTTTATATTACCTATGATGTTTAAAGGAACTTTCAGAGGGAGTATTAAACTATTTTTGCATCAATTAATTAACAATGGTGGTTGTGCTCCTGTAGCACATGCACTGGATTCATCTTGTAATCCACTTCCTCCATCTCCTTGATTTGTCAGCTGGTTCACGCAAAAACTACTGAACAGTTTCTTTTGTTCATTTTACAGAACCATGTTTTTTTTTTTACGATGCAACAACGTAATAGTTCTGATGCCCAAATGCAATAAGGTCGGTGATTGTGCAGATAAATTATGCATGAACCCTTCCTGTGATAAGATGCCAGGATATATGAGAAAACACAAATCCTTGTCGGTTGTCTGAGGGAAAAAATATTTGGTTTGGTTGGTGTTGAAGAAACAAATGTGAAATGGTGTGCAGCTGCATGCATGAGATACCGCGGGGTCGTAACCAAAGGACAAATCGACTCAAAGTTGTGAAAATTGTTATGGAAATACATGTCGGCAACAGATTAAAACCACCTCTGCTGCTCCTTTGACAGTTCCTCTCCACCTCCATTTCCCTCAGCCTGCCCATCGCCCACTTTCCCTCTGCACCGACCGTCTCCTCTTTCTTCATTTCTCGCCGTTCCTGCCCGACTGTCCCTCCCAGTCCGTCTCCCAGCGGGCGCTTGGTAGGCGGTCTCCATGAAAAGGTGGTCCACTATAGAGTGTGCAGCGTCTTTGAAGTCCAGCCATCTCTCTTCTCCTCGCCCATATAATCTACCTCTCCTCTCTGCTCACCTCCTCTCTTATCTCCTCGTCTGTCTCCACCACTTCCACTTTCCTCCTCTCTGCTCCACTTTTTCTTTTCCACACACCTCATTTCCCCAAACTTCTGGTCTCTCTCTCTCCACCTTCTCTCTTTTCCATCTTCTCCGTTGTCTCCTCTTTCTCTTTGATCCGGTAAGTTCCAAGTATTTCTCCGTTGGCTCAGAGGCATTTTCCTTTCACCTGACTTGACTCTTACATTGGACAAAATTTCTACATTTTATTAAAGCCTTTTGCACTAGAAATGTTAAAAAACCCTTCTACCTGTCACCAGTAGCAGAATTATACATGTGTGTGTGGTCTGCATGCTGCATGCGTGTGATGAGCTGGCAGTCAAACTCCATACACGGTTATATTTGTGCTGCTTGACACTGTGTTATTGCGAAACTGTCAATCATAGCAGCTTTATGGTTTAAAAAAAAAAAAGACTGATGCTATATTGCAACATACACTTTCATGTGAAAGTCTGTTCTTGTGTGTTCAGAGGTGTTAGACAACGTGTGTGTAATCTCATGGGTCCTGCAGGGATTCATATACAACGAGATGAGAACATTGTGTCCTGTAGATTCAGACAATACGGGACAATCACTCCTCATGAGATGGGAAGAATCTGTCCGTCATAGTCAATAGTCAATAGTAATTCTAACAATGGTCCAAAGGACGAAGGATGCACACGATTGTGACGTGTCCTCCATCACTGCTTTCAGGATGTCACAGTCATATCAAAGTCTTGTCTTTCAAATGTCTAAATCCTCACAGCAGTCCATCTTTTTAATCATATATGTAACAGGAAGAAAAAGACAGTGCTGCAGTATCACAGCATCTCGAGACCAAGTAGCCTTATGCTTTAAAAAACCCAAAACTTTTAAGCGAGTATACTTGGATAACAGACGTATTTACTTGCAGCTGTAAACATGCATCCTTCGCCTGCTATACATCTTGCTGCTGTGAGCTGACAGTTCTAATTTTAATTCATTAGACTCAGCTCATTTGGCTCACAACAAACTCCCAGCATTAGTCAGACGGCAGTGTGTGTTGGAGAGGCTGAGGATAACATTACAGATGCTGCCTCAGCATCCAGAGAGCGGCTGGTCGGCTTGTTAGGCTGCGTGCACACAGCAGCTCGGCTGAGACAGGCCCCCAGGCTCCATGTGGGATACTATACCACATGTGCACGTACATACAATTACACACTGCACCTTGTTGATGAAAATGTCCGTTCAATAGTATATTAAAGCAGATGTAAGTTGCTTTTAGACCTAAACTGAACTTGGAGGGGCTGAACGTGAGAACCCAAATCCTGCCAGCCCTCGAGTAAATACTCATGAGCTCATGAGTAAGAAAACAGGAGATTCTCCACAGAACTCACTCTCGTTGATGACGTTTCTAAAACACGACAGAAGCAAACTGAAAAAGAAAAACAAAAGGAATGCAAATGTCGCGTCTAGACTTGGAAAAACGAGATTGGAGAGTTTTTGTTGATTCGCTCTGATATGGGACGTCATCGGTGTTGATGAGCTTTAAATAAAAACAGGTGATCTCCACAGCAGAGTACCCTACGTCTCCTGCTGCGTTCTTCATATGTGAAACACAAACTGATCTCTATAAACGGCTATAATATATAATATCCTCATATTCATCCCTAAAGGTGATGAGTGGTAAAATGTCTTTTGCATCTTTTCCTCTAAAGTTGAGCAGAAAACTCATCTTATTCAAAGTCATAGAACAGAACTTTTGAACTTCCCCTGCTCTCCTGCCCTCCACCACATTGTTATTCCTTTCTCAGCGTGACACACTCATAACACAAGCCACAAAGTACAGTTTACAAAAGAGATTTTAAATGCATTTAAACTCAGCACAATGTGCATCGGATGTGATGTCTCCTGCACACTTCACTTCCACTGAGTCTGGTCACTTCCAGCTGTTCAGGGGGAGCGGACTTGTTTTTCCATTACTCTCTGCTCTCTCCTCCTTTCTTCTCGGCGCTCGCAGGTGAGCTCTCCTGGGGACGGTTTAACAGCGGATGCAGGCAGGGTGGTCACGGTGATGCATGGGTACACAGCGAGCCGGGTGGCTACATGGGGCGAGGAGGAGGGGGAGGCGTCGAGATGAGAGGGGGAAGTAGAAAGGGAGGCATGAGAAGGCAGTCTGAGAGGTGATAAGAGCAGAGGAGAGGAGCGTGAGGGGGGGGGGGGGAGATGAGAGAGAAGGATGAGAGGAAGGTGCGGAGAAGAAAAGAGAGGTGAGCAGTGCCAGGAGAGGATGGAAAGTGGAGGGGAGAAAAGCGAAGTTGGGCCGACTTCAAAGAAAATCAGGGAATTAAACATAGGTCCACCACAGCATGGGGGGGGGGGGGGGGGGGGGGGGGGGGGGATCGCACCAGGGAGACGGTACAGAAATAAAAATCCGAGAGCCAGCGAGGTGAGAGGACGTGGACAGAACATGGAGCAACACACGGCCCGATCATTGTTATTTATTGTCACGGTGTGGGGGGCAGTTGGACCCAGACGCAGAGTTTAAACTTAAAAAAGTATAATTTTAATCAAAACGAATCTTTAACAAACCAAACTGGGAGCACAAAGGGAGAAAATACAGGAAGCTTACACGGGAGGGTGCAGAGGTGCAGAGGCTCAGGAGACACGGGATACAGAAGTGCAGGAGATCCGGACAGGAGGACAGGACAGGAGATTAGGACGGGTATACACGAGAACACATACGACCAGAGACATACGACGATGATCCGACCAGGACAAAGGGAAGAACCGAGGCTTAAATACAGACACACAGGAAAGGCAGGGGCAATTTGACACAGGTGTAACACATGAGGACTGGTGTAGACAATCACAGACAGGAAGTGAAGAAAGAACACACAAGCAACAGAGACTACAAAATAAAACACGAAACAGAACACGGAGTGTGAAAACATGAAACAGGAGGAGATACTAAATAACTGAAAACACCTTGGAAATGGTGGAAACTAAGCACTGGAAAATATTAAACCCTGACATTTATCTGTTGTTGCAACCTGCAGGAAACTCTGTGGATGGTTTGATCCGTTCCTGCCGAATGTGAGCAGCATCCATTTCCATCTGTTTGGTTTCTTCCATCATCCATTGTGTATTTATCTTAATGAAATGTTCTCATGGGTTATTGCTATGGCGCTAATTAGGTATAGCATCAAGTCATGATATTTCACCCCGTTTGAATTGTCAAGTTAATTCAATAAGGTATATTAAAGCTAAATAGTTAATAAAACCAATAAGGACAGTCAGAAACCTCAGAGAACATGTGGGTCTTCAGTTCGACCTTAAATATGTCGGGGGACATGGAAATGTAAAAAGGTTAATAACTGTTCCAACGCTGTAGAGCAGCTACAGCAAAATGCACCATCACCTTTACATCTGAGCATCAATTAACTAATTAAAACCAAACTTACTGGAAACATGGATAAAAGAGACCAAAAAATTTGAAAAACGTATTGTAAACGTTGGACATATTTTTAGTTTGGTCCATGTCCCATCCACTAACATGGAGGAGGTGTGGTTTATGACCCATACAACATGCCAAACCGCACACACACTTACACACATGCAGACACACACACACAAACAGGAGTTTAATCTCGTTCCTGCAGCGCCGCCACTCACTGACGACCATAATCAGGTTCTCGACCCGCTCCGCGTGTCTCCCGGCTGGTGACGTCCATCACGGCAGCCGGTTCCAGCTTCTCCGTGATGAAGAAGCACAAACCTGATAGCTGCATTGATTCCTCCCATTATGAGATTACTGGCAGGCTTCAACTCCAGTAATGTGGCGTTCATGTTCTGTCAGTGGCGAGCGGTGGTACAGAATGTGGACGCTCACCTTCATACGGGCCTTTATTAAATCGATGGCTGGAAACATAGGCAGAATCTTTATTGAGTCTCCACTCATCAATAATTGCTAAGAAGGATGTAAACTCAGGGACAATCAATAAGGAGTCATTTAATGAGATAAGTAAGTACTGCAGAGAAGGTGCAGGGTCCGGTGAAGTGTGGACGTTTAATTGTTGATATATTACATCAATGAAGAGGCCATTTTCCTTTTTTACGATTTCAGATTTAATACAACGTTAAGTTGTTTTAGTGTTTAATGTGGTCGGGTCAGATCCTTGAAGGTGGAGGCGAGACTGTTCCAACATCCACATGCATGCACGTGCATTGCCATGGTAACCACTCGTCTCACAGACGTTATCTATAGACTGAACGAGCAGAATCGGTTGTGACAGTGAAGAAGCAGAAAGTCAGTAGTAGTTCCTTTATGGGTTTAAATCCCTGTGATGTTGCAGTGTTAGCATTTCCACTGGCTAACGCTAGTTGTTACATCCTGCAACAGTAGCGGCGTTGCACGTTATCCGAGGACACTTTATTTAGGTCGTCCTCCCGTCCCTCGACAGCGGAAGGTAGAGGAACGATTAGCTCGTTGCTGGTTCTTCACCTTTTTGTTATTCCGTTATCTTCTGTGGTTTAGCTGCAGTCGGAGGTGCGTTCCCACTTAGAGACTTGGAGCTCTACTGTGAAAATGAAATTAATTGCAGGTTAGAACATCCTGTGAAATAGCGGCGCTAGGCGTTTTTAGGTCGTCCTCCCGTCCCTCGATAGCAGAAGAGACAGATGAATAATAACATTAACACCTCTGAGATGTGACAGGTGATGAATCCACGTCTTATTCTTAGCATCTACTATTTATACCATTGTTTTCAGTTCAGAGACCTCCGACCTCACAGACCACTACAGCTAGCGGACCACGAGGAAAGGAAGTGTATTAAATTAATAAAGCTCTGCCCAACTTTTAGTTAGCCTGTTTGGAACCGGGTCCTTGAAAGTAACAAGGGCTTAAACGTGATGGATCCTCGGCTCATTTCATTCCACTGGGAGGTCAGGATTTTAACTCAAGTCTAATTTGCAGCTGCTATAAGTACCTTGCTTAAGGGCCAGTTTCCAGTCTTGGTGAGCACTGGAAAATTGCGGCAAGCCACTTCTGGAAACATACTGCTGATGTCCTGGTGCAACTACACCTATTATACCATAATGTGAGTGTGAAAACAGCCTATTAGCCGGCGAGGCTGCGCTCTGTACGGCTGATGTGCTCCTAATGGCCCCTCTGGGTGCACTGGAGAGTCCCGATATATCAGTCTAGCTCCCTCCTCGCCCGTCTGTCTTCGTTTCCAGGCCCTTTTTTCAGCCGCAAAACAGTGGAGGGGCAGAGTCCCTGCTGCAGAGATCATCAGGTCGGAGAGAAGGTGCCTTCAATTTACCTGAATGTTGCTGCAGGTCAGAGGGGGTTTAACTGCATTCGAAAACGTCTGCACCCAAGCGAGCCTCCGTATTTAGAAACAGCTGCCTCCTCTTTAAAAAATGACTCTCAGCATCAACGTAAGACGAAGAAGTTTTATAGCAAAATAGAATTTCAGCCAACAAATTAGGTTTCACAGATTTAAGGAGTAACAACAATGTCACTCGGTGAAGCACATAACTCTGCTTCCCGTCCCCTTGAATTCAATTAGGCTGCACAAAATTGTACACACTTAGAAATATCTTTTCCCCTAAATATCCCCACGTTTTTTTTCATCTATATTCGTGAATTATTTCCAGGGACATCGGTGAAAATGTCACAAAAACATATTTTCCCTGACAACCCCTGAAATCAATGAAAACCTGGCTGAGGAAACTAAACTTAACTTCTCAACACAACCAGCTCTGTGCATTAAATCAAGAAATTCAACTTTTCATCGCAGACAAGTGGAGCCACAACGACTCAAGAACCAGTTCCTTCTTCGATTGTGACTCAGTTATGATTTACTGACCTTCAGCGTAGAAGAGGCACCGCCGGCGTCTCGTTTACCAGCGTCAGCTTCACTGTGGACTCCTCAGGTCTCTTATATGTGTCCCTGATGCGTCGGCACATCTCTTTTCCACTTCTAATCAGAATATCTGCTAAAGCTGAGTCCTGATCCATAATTAACACCCCAGCTTTTTGTCAGCAAGAGACAGCACTGATCTCGTGTACTTGTGTTTTTATTTATCTCATGAAAAGGTTCATGTTCTGTAGACAGGAGGTCGAAAACTGTCGTCAAGGTAACCGGGCACATAATTACAGTTTAGAAATCCAAGTGCACATAACGGAGGAAAAATCCCACTCACACAATAGAAACAGTTGATTTCAGCTCAGTAGAGTTTTCCAAATATGCAGATGTGTATTAATCTGCAGCCACATCACCACAGACTAGTTGCACCAGAGAAATCTGCTTGTTAAATATTGGGTTATTAAGATTCCAGGTTGTTTGTTGTTTTGGAGGATGTTCGCCCGCGGAGCTGCTTCCTCGGCTCCTCTGAGTTTTCATGCATCTGAAAAAAGATGTGAAGATGTTTTGTTTTTTGGAGTTTTATTTCTAAAGGTACAGCTTTATTGATTAAACCCTTTGAAAAGATTATCCAAAGCAACAGACCTCAAAACAAACAGCTCTGACCTGCAGCTCCGCTCGTGAATAAGGATCTGACTGATTTCACATTCTTCAAAAAAAAATCATCGTTAACCTTTCAAACATTTCTCTTTTTTACTTTTAAATAACATTTATAAGTTAAATAAGTTAAATACTTGTATTTCATTTGCACCGTATTATATAGAAAGTGAAATTCGGATGTCAGTATAACGGGCTGCAGGTTTGTCAGTTCTCATTTGCATCAGATGCAGCAGATGTGCTTCTGTTTCAACAACGTCCAAATCTTTCAAACTCAAAAAGTTTCCTAATTAAATACCTGTTTTAACATCCTCATCTCAGTCCCTGCTCGATTCCCATCTTCTCGATACTGATTTCTATCCACGGGAAAAAAAGTCCCCAAAGGTATACTTAAAAAGAAAACACTAGAAGCATGTAAAGAAGATCTTACTTTTCTTGACACTTCATCTTTCTCGAGGAGCACCTTGCTACTGCGCACCATAACGTGGCTGTATTATTACCCACATGGATTATTACCCACATAGATAATAATACATTCTCGCTCGGAACCATGGCAACAAGTTCACGCCATGACTCTCCTCTCGGTGATTTCATTTTCAGCTCAGAATCGGTGTGAGTCTCCCCTCAGGTCAGAATCGATCTTCTCAGGTGAGTCTTCCTCTGATGAGAAGTTTCCCAGAACCTGCGTCAGGTGTCGAGACCCACCGGTCCGCTCGGCTCCACGCCGTATCCTAGCAACGCCGCCACCTGCTCTCACTGCAATATTTCCAAGGGCTGAATCGCATTTGCAAAATGTGAGTGTTCATCGTGTTAATTTCTTTCTTCAGGCAAAACACAAAGGCCGCCGAGAGGCCACTTCTGAACACACAGCCCGAGTGGCCACTTGACGGACGGTGGAGTGGATGAGTGTCTGGCTCCGGCCTCGACAGGACGTTAGCTCGTTGTGTCACAGGAGCACGAGCACGTCGCAGTTTTTATTTGCTCCCCGGTTCAAGAGCTCTCACATTTGGGTTTTTCTAATTTATTCACTCAGACGTTTATGCTAATTGAGTTGTGAGGAGCCTGTGCCAAAGGATTCCTGCAGGTATTTATTTGGTGTGACTGCATTAGCAAAGACAAAATGAAAGATGAGCATGGATGCCAAGAACTGGAAGTTGTCGTCTGTAACATCTTGGCACGTCTTTAACCAATCGTCAGTTTCACATCATTGTTAACCGCCTCTCAGCATCAGCTCCGTTTCTGAAGGTTAGAAGGGAAAACGCTCAGTCTGTTAAATATCTGAAGTGTTACAAAGACAATAAATCAATTCTCTTCTTTTGTTATATATTGTTATATTGTATTTCCACTCATCTCTTCAAAGACAATAAATCAATTCTCTTCTTTTGTTATATATTGTTATATTGTATTTCCACTCATCTCTTCTCCTCCCTGCACATCAACCTGCTCTAATCAATTTAATCTGCGGGGTTGAGGTCAGGCGTGTCCTTGCACTGGAGCTGGAGGCGCCTATATCTGAGGTCACTTTGGATCAGAGCAACCATCAATTTGTACAAATTAAATTACCTGATTTCACATTCACCAGACGCGTCGATTCTTCACCAGGTCACAGACGTCTTGTGTCTCGTGTCAAAGGCTGAATCCCAATGAGCACCACGACTTGTGAGCTGTGATTGAATATGCAGAGGGTGACTCTCTCCTCCCTGTTTGTGTCCACTCCTCTAATTCAGCAGAAAACACCCCCTCTTGTTATTTCTTTGTGTTTGCATGTAATTATTACCGGAGTTTTGAAGTGTTAAAGACAGTTTCTGTTTATCAGTGTGGACATCGAACCGTCTTCCAGCTCACAGGCCTGGTTCTGTGATGTGAAGTGTTAAGGTTCAATCCCCTCGATGTGGAAAACAGAGCCAGAAGTGACAATAAGGTCCCGTGGATCAGAGCAGCCATCCCTGATTTATATTCAATTGATGCTTTAATGGCTCCTTAACGCCCGTCTCTCTTCCAGACAGTGAATAGTCAGTAGCCGGTGCCAGTAATTGTGATTATCACCCATGAGCAGCCTCTGAATATGGATCATGAATGTTTCCCTCTCTCCCTCTCTCCCTCTCTCTCTCTGTTTCAAGTGGGGGCCCGAACTCTGCCAACACCACTGGGTAAAAAAACGCTATCAATGTGATTATGCAAAAATGCTAACAAGCACATTCTGAGAGCACAAAATGTTCAGATCCCAGAATATGACAGTGTCCTCACCACGGGAGAAACGAGGTACGCAGGCGTTTGTTGTTGAGGTTGCTAAAAATGGACAGAGTGTGTTTAGAGAACATCAGTTAATGTGTGTGAATGCTTTTAAAGAGGGAAAACTTATTAATATAAAATGCTTCTAACATTTACAAAGTTAGAAGCAAACGATGTAGATACGAGTTGTTTCATTTATCCAATTGAACTATGCTCTGTGAACCAGAGACCACACAAATACTTAAAGCATCTGACTTGTAAAGCACAACAGGTTATGATTTACACCAGTTACAATCAGTCCTTCTTCGTGGGAAACTGCTGATTTGAGTGTGACTCGTGACGCAGACAGAAAATTTGCAGGTATTCTGTGTGTTGCCTTCAAATTCAATGTTTCCCCCCCGCTTACAGGCATGTGCATCGTATAAAAAAACACGTAGACAGCTCCGCCAACGTGACCACACTGAGAATCATTTCAAGTTTCTTTGTCTGAACCCGGCCCGATGGGTATGGAAGGGTTCCTACAGGCCTGGGTCTGGTATCCACACTCTGGCGCTAATCACAGATTAACGTTGTCAAGATCTATTGAGGTAAAAAGCTGCTGTGTTATATTTGACAGCTGGAATTGTTGCACCTGCAGGATCAGATCAGATCGCGCAGGATTACTGCAGACGAGCGATCTGAAGGAACATCTCTCACCACAACACAGACTTACAGAACAACGACACAACTAATAACTGATGTCGACACTTTGCTCGCACTGTCCCACAGTCCCACATCAAATGAAGAGATCAGACAACACGAGGACTGACGGAGACGAGGATCCTTTTAATATCCGACTCCGCCGCTCCCTCAAGCACACGCTAGGCTCTGGAAAAAGTCAAGTACAACCAAACAAGTTGGGAGTGAATGTTTCTTCAGATGGTCTCCGTCAAGAAAACAAAGTGTGGGTGGAATATTCGTTCCCCAAAGCTTTGACTAACTACAAGATACGTGATCACATTCCTGCTGGAGTATAGTTTAGTGAGCATTTGCTCGTATCGCCACAGGTTTGATGTCTCCTTCCCACTCTTGTGACCGAATTAACTGCCTGTTCGTGCAGCAGCAAATCTGCATCTGATTCCTTCTCCCTCTCTCCTCCTCCTCCTCCTCCTCCTCCTCCTCCTCCTCCTCCTCCTCCTCGTCTCCTCATCTGCCCTCCTCGCTGATGTTCCTAAATGAGCAGGCCGTTGCAGTAGCTGCAAATCATTAAGACAGAGCAGAGAAGGTCAACTGCTTTATAAAGACGAGGGACAATTAAAAATCCACTGAGACTTTGTAGCTCTGAAAAGGTTAGCATACCCTTCTAACGTGCGCGCACACACACGCACGCACACACACACACACACACTCACACACACACACACACACACACACACACACACACACACACATGCGGGGGAGGTATTCATTGTGTCTTTTTGCGTACATGTGCCGACAAAAGCTTCAGGGGGCGAGAAAACACATAGAAAGTAGAGATAACCAGACTGAACCATGCACGTGGTCGACAATCGTGTACACAACAACCACACTTACACACATACACAATTTATAGCATGTTCATGTGATCGTTTGGGGTTAAATAGGAACATGAGCTGCTTTCAGACTTGAACTAAACTTTGGATTTTCTCCTGAAATTGTCCAGAGCGGCTGAACGTGACGACACAAATGTCTCTGGATAATGTCCAAGTGATCTCACGTGAGAATACGGCAGAGTTCATGTCTGAAAACGTCTATACACACACTAAGAAGCAGGGAATTAAGCTTTTTAACATTTTAAACAGCACAACAAAATATGATCCTAATAAGCTACATGTTCTCATTCTGGGTGTTGGTGGAGGGAAGGTTTCACCCCTGTTTGTTTGTTTGTTTGTTTGTTTGTTTGTCACCAAGGTTACACAAAGACAACTGGATGGAATTGTAAAAGGATGCAGAATGAGTGAAGGAAGAACCCACATATTTCATGGACCTCGATAATAAAAATCAGGACAAACCAAAATGTATGAATGTGTGCGGTTTGGTGCAGCCTGATTGAATTTCAGAGGACTGTTCGGCCTTGGTGGAGGTTTAAGCGCCATTCGTGTGTTTTGAATGATTTCATATCCTTATTAGAGCAGTTGACGCCTCATTTGAAACATCAACGGTGAGGAAAAGATGCAGCTCAGGCAGAGGTCAAGCTCATCTAAAGCATTTAATACATTGAATAGATCTAATGGCTTTTTTCTTTTCCTAGCCGGCGTTGCAGATGCAGCACGAACTCTCAAGCTGGGTGTTTTCACTTAAACATTTAAACTGCAAAAGAGAGAAACACGGTGGAGGCTCGTGGTCCTGTGACCATGAACCTGCAGGAGTGACAGGCCAGGATGATTCCCTCAGAGCAGATGTATTAAAATGCAACATTCAGTGAAGTGTACGGAGCATGAAGCTTATAAAAGAGACACTTTCTAAACATTTTACCCTTTTCAAACTCTTCCTTACTTGTTTCTTATCTTCCCCACCTGCTGTATGTTTATCAAGCCCATCCTCTGCATTTGGACTGTGTATCCTTTATCCGTGAAGGGGATAAGCTCCGAGCCTCTGTTGTGTGTGTGTGTTCTCATTCACAGGGGATAGCGCTACTTTAATATTGAGCTCGCAGCGATGTGAAAGTTCAGACAAACATCATAGATCAGAGTCTTGGTTTTCTGATGTCTGGGCGTTAAAGAAGTTGAGGAATACTGATGAGGCCGTGAGCAAACTGTAGGTTCAGATGTTACGTGCACAGACGGAGCTCGTTTGTGATTTTGTTTACAGAACCTTGGCAATAATTTACAGTCTGATTGTTCTTGGCTGTAGATGTGAAATGTATTTTTTCATGTCGACAGTTTCCACTTACGGTTTTTCCTCATTTCCAGGTAAACATCCGTCGCGCTGTTTGTCTGAGAGGAAGCGTTTGTTGTCAACCTTTAAAGATTCCTCTTGAGGAAGCTTAATGGGCCAGTTAGATAATGATTGTGTCTATCACACACTGCGCCTGCGGCTGTTTGGTAAAGGAATTTTTCACAGGTACACAAAAAAAAGTATGTGTGGTGCAGGGAAAGCTTGTCTGTGGATGACCACTCTTCAGGGAGTGATAGATTAACTCATAACCTCAATTCAGGGCCTGTCCATTCTCTTGATTTTGTGTGGCCTGTCTTTCCTTTGCTGTAAATCTCTCCTGCATCTTGCATGGACGTCTTCACCCCCTTCACCAAATGTCAACTGGGATTGGTTTAAACTCCCCCTGTGACCCTGACAGACGGGGATATGTGGTGTAGATGGTGGATGGATCGTAATGAAGTACAATTTTCACATTTATCTCAAGAAATGTGGAGAAACGTTCGACTTGCATGATAAATGAAACTTGTCGGACAGTGAAGACTGCTACTGTCTCTACTGGAAGCCCCAAAATATATGCGATTGCCCCCAGAGGCTAATTCAAGGTTAGATGACAGCGGATCGGCTCTGAGATTAGGGTTAGGGTTAGCCATGAAGGGGTTAAAGGCAGATTCACAATGAAAGGATGTGTAAAGTCCTAATAAGGAAGCTGTGTGTGTGTGTGTGTGTGTGTGTGTGTGTGTGTGTGTGTGTGTGTGTGTGTGTGTGTTAATCATTGTAAATATGACTTTAATTTGCTAGAATGTAAACCACATTGCATGTATGTCAGCATTAATTTGTCTGTGTGCATTGACACAAGCATTACAGTATTAACTGCACATACACACCAATGAGATTTCCTCTGTGTGTCTTTGCATGAACACACACACGCGTGAGTTTGTTCGCACTTGTTTGCAGAAAGAATGAGTGAATTTGAAGGTTTTGTGTGCGAGTGTGTTCGCCTGCTCATGTTTCTGTGTATCCAACCGCGGCTGAGACTGCGTATTAGCGCGCATGTTAGCGTGAGATACTGTCAAACCAGATGTTGACACATCCCGCTTAGCAAACAGCTCCGTTGTTGGAGGTTAAAGAGAAAGAAGTGACTCAGAGAGAAAGAGTTTTGTCTTGACAGCGCAGCCACAGAACGAAGGAGAGTGAGCGATGGGGTAAATACCGAAGAGGAAGTGAAGTAAACTGGAAGGATATTAGAAATTGTGTTTGTTGTTAGTTAAGGCTATTTATCTGACTGGAGACAAATGTAATCGCTGCTTCCCCTCCTCTTCCTCTTGTCTCTGTTATCAGCGTGTGATGCAATTAATCCTACCGCGGGGCCGGCTCGCCAACGTGAGATAATCTTGTGAGCAAAACACCCTGGGAAATATACCATGACCCTGAAAGACAGACGGACAGAGATGGAACAATCAGAGGCGAAAAAGGTAAAAGACACGTGACGGGAGATCGAAAGGAGAGATGGCGTGAAGAAAGACTTGAGGAGTGAATCAAAGAAACACACAGAAGAGGGGGATACGAGGAGGAGAGGAGGTAAAGAGGGAGGAGACAGAGACAAGGAGCCGATTCCAAGATCTGATAGATGATTTTTACATTTCACACATGAGCAGCAGACCGTTGTAAACATCATGAACATGCAGCCTGGAGGAGCTGGAGCTGCTGCTGTGGATCGTGTGTGTGTGTGTGTAGTCTCTCTGTGTCTGTGTCTGAAATATTCTTACTTACATGCTACATCCTGTAAGACCGAGGGAGATAGGAACTCTGTTTTTAAATCATCTCACAGAACTTATTGGTTTAAGCTATTAAATATGTTTCCTTTATCCTTTTCTTATACCTGCTCAAAACGTGACTGGTTTCCTAGGAACAGAAACCCGAAGTCTTGCTCATCTCCTCCAGATTAATCTGCACAATGTGTTTGTAGAGATGAGACTAACCATGACCATGTCCAAACCACAATCCAAATCTTAACCCAAACATTAACCAGGACCTCAGAAGTGACGTTCTGGCTCTTTAGGATCGAGCTTTGGTCCCGTGAGGTCTACTGGTCCTGACGAGTTCAGTGTTTATGCTGGAAAACGTCAAGATTCAAGATTGTCCCACAAAGTGTAGAGGTTGTTTGGGGCGTCAGACCGAGGCTGCAGCCATAACATACACATAAAGATGTACACGTGCACAAATCCCCAGTATACAACAAACATCGTAGTAAAGATGTGAACCGACTTTCATAGCAGCACAAAAGTTGGAGAAATGCAGCGTCGTCATTGTCTTGCAGAAGAATTGATCTTCAGCTTGAAAGGATTTGAGAAGCTGACGCAAATGTTTTGTCCGGTTTTATCTATCGTGGGTCCTGAGGAATCATAACTACAGAGGTGTTTCATAAAGTTTACAGATGTGAGTTGCTCATGTGTCGTCCAAGTCAACCATCAGCTTCCAAAGCACGAAAGAAAACAAGTCAGCATTTCATTTTGCTTTACCTCACTTTACCTTTCTCACCTTATTTTCTCATATCTAGATAAAATCAAGATTTAATGGAAGTTATACCTTCATGCACCAAAGCTGTATTTCAGCTGGGAGACGTTAAAGCCACAGAGAGAGAGAGGCGGCCATACATTTACATTTAAACCTGACCAGAAATTCTCATTTTGATTTAGTTTGTGTCATGAAATCCAGATGCTTTGTTTCTGAAGTGTACGGGCAGAGAGGAAAACACCCCCGTGCACGGTTCTGTGTTTTTCCCCTCTTTTCAAACTCATTCCCAATCTCCCCGAGCATCCCATAATTTCAGGACTGACATCACTCAGGTAATTTCCTCCGACTTTCCACAGCTCCCTCTGGAGCCGTGGAGCGCTTGATGGAAATGCTGTTTCATATTTAATCCCCACGATAGGAAAACAAATTCTGGAATCAGCGCTGTTTAAGCACTGTTTTCATCATGTAGCACATAATCCGTTCTCATTGATTTGGCTTGGTGAGGCGTTCCCTCTCCATGGGGCAAATCGTCTGATAATAACACTTCCCATCATGTCTGACCAGTAAACAGGTTTTGAAGTGCTGTTGTGTCTTTATGAAGCCGTCTCTGCGCCCCAGCAGACACATACACAGTAATTACTTGATATTAAACCCATCTCATAAGCTGCAGTGATTACAGCTGCATATCTGGGAACTGCTGCAGTGATATTGTCAAAGAAAGTGGATTTTGTGAATGTGTAAACGGGAGAATAAGACAAGTGTGTGGCACATTAGGATGTTACATGACCGGAGAGTAACACAATAAACACAAAAAACTGCACAAAGTAAAACTGCAGTTTGACTTTAGTTTGGTGTTATGAGCTTTTATCAAGCAGCTGTATTCTCCTCATTCGTGTCCTTCACCGGTGTTAGGATGGCTCTCACGTCCTCGGTGAAACTAGACCAGAATACACACTATGAAGTGCAACTAGCAGGAGTTAGCTTCACAGGGACGTGTCTGCTCCTCTGCTCTGCTCACCGTCCACATGTTAATCTCCAAACACTGGATTCATGTAGGATCGGACGAAGGGTTCCTACCTCGTCTCCCTCGTTAAGCATTTAGTTTTCATGTCTGGATGAAATAACAAATGATAGCCTGTTGACTATATTGGAAGAATCTCTCAAAAAATAATAACCAGCTTTGTCTTTCTACTACAAAACTGACAAAAACTACATTAAAAACATGTCTCATGGTTCTGAGGAGCTGAAACCTGTTGTTTTACTGGGACCTGGGAATAAGTATCACTATGTTTATATGAGAAGCCATTTATAGTATAAAGGAATTATTTTTTTGTATTGCACATCAAGGATATGATTAAAGTAATATCACAATGACCACATTGCAACATACAACAAACAACATACTAGCAAACTGAGATATTTAATCTGGTACCGAATACTCAAAAATGAAATAGAGCAAAAGGAAAAATAGTGATTATTTTATGATTTTATCCATCACAGGAAAAACAACTGTAAAACAGGAAAAGACCCAATAACCCAAGAACTGATGAGTTCTTCTCCAGAACACTGACATGTTCCACTTTGTGCTGTGGAACCACTCGGTCTCTGCTGCGGTGGAACAATGCAGGACCTGCTGCAGAGGTTTTGTGCTGCAGAGGTTTTGTGCTGCAGGCGACTGTCAGAACAAAACCTTCTGCTTCAGTGTTGGGATGAGACGAGCATCAGCTCCACTGGGGATTCACTCAGACCCGGTTCTGCTTGGTTATCGTTCAGTTACAGTTACAGTGCGTTTACCTCACATCCGTCCCTCATCACATCTGCAGTTATCTGTTACATCCGAGTTCCTGCTAAAACATAAAAACTTGATTATTCCCAACTCTTCCTCCAGAGGCTGCAACAACTAGTGCAGCAGCGCGACACGGCAGATGAAACCCTGACGGTGGCGGTTCATGGCACCGGGTTGTCATTTCTGAATCTGAAGACAACAACAGCAAAACACGA